>NC_140294.1:7319375-7366875 GCF_964030765.1 Micromesistius poutassou
ACATAGAGCTCTGTAATATTGTTTTTGCTGGCCAGCACTTTACTTTACTTTATTTTTACGTTATTACTCTTTCTTGTCGCTAAAGACAATACAAGGACACTTGAAGATTTATTTTATTTTTGAATAAGAAGACCGTTCGGTATTTATTTTGTTTATGGATTGAGAGAGAGAGACGTATAGAAGTATTTGGTTTAACTTCCTAGAGAAAATGGAAATATATTTTATTGTGTATTTTTTTTTTCTTATTCCAATTGAGGGTTAACCGAAATAGAATTGTATTCCTATGTGTTTAAAGTATACTGTTACATGATTTACTTGATTTTCGTTATGATGAAGTACGATGCGTTTCAGTCCATCAACTATTGAATAAATTTGGATTGATAGTAAATTGCTATCACAACCCTGAGTTCTGTTTATTGGTTACAAAAGTGCAATAGAAAAAAGGTTATCTAGGGGTATTAATAAATAATGTATGGATGCATGTCGGTCGTATGTGAGTGGTCAGAAGTGGAGTGGAATGCGATGTGTCGCAAAAAGTGTGTGACCGCAAGAGAGAGAGAGAGAGAGAGAGAGAGAGAGAGAGAGAGAGAGAGAGAGAGGCAGAGAGAGAGAGAGAGAGAGAGAGAGAGAGAGAGAGAGAGAGAGAGAGAGAGAGAGAGAGAGAGAGAGAGAGAGAGAGAGAGAGAGAGAGAGAGAGAGAGAGAGGACGAGGGCTTATAGGCCTACGCCGGCGCCAGGTGAGGCCAATCGTCCCTAACTGGTCTCCTCACTGCAGGCCGGCAACCTGAAGCCGTGTGGCCACCAGGAGACCAGCAGGCAGCCCGCAGGGGGAGCACAGGGCCGTCACATAACGTTCACTTTACATGCACGTTCTTGCCTTTGACCTCAATGAATTTGAAGCAGTGCTTATATCTCCGCCTTGAAAATGCCACCTTTTCATCGGATTGTTCCGGACTCGCAATTTCTACTGCTTCGTCGGATCTGTTTGGTGTTTGTGTGTGCGTGTGGCCCGCGTATCCTGGCTTGTGTGTAAAAACACTGGCTCCGATTGGCTACCATGAAACACGACTCTGCCTTAGCCAATCATAATCGCTAGCCCACTCGGTCTCCTAGCAGTTTGTGTGTGCAGCCAGGGGTGCGTTCGGATTACGCAGTTTATTCAATGAATTCATAGTAACGCACCGCATTTAACTGTCAGTAACGGTAACGCTGTTGTAATAACGGAAAAAGTGATTAGTTACATTACCCGTTAGTGAAAAAATAACGGCGTTACCTAACGGCGTTATTACAAACACTGCTGAGGAGGCTGGTTGACGTTCTTCTTTCATGTGATGTTGATACTTCACCTGCGCGGCTCGCAAAGTTGCGCGAGTTCTATTTTGGACCAATCACAGCAGAGCAATCGCTCTGATCCACAGACACGGGACTAGCCTCCTGCGCGCACTAGGGTGGCCGTCACCGTGGGGTAGGGAGAAACGTCTTCTCCATTGCTGTGTATGTCGACATGTGGAGTAATTCACAATAAAGCTGACTTTTACTTTGACTTTTCTACACAGTACAAGACATTTATTAATATCTCTAGAAATAATTAGATGGTTTTTAAGCTAAATCTTTGCTCTTCAATGAATGCCAATGTTATGTTAGTTAATTAAATTAAAAAAATAGAAAATCACTGATAAATCTGAAGTGCCGCTCGAGGCGTTGATTTTGGGAGGCGGGCTTCGAGGAACGAGGTTGTAGTTGAGGTTCTGTCTCCTGTTGTACAGTTTGCCCCTGAGGTCCAGACATTGCATTCACATGAGTAGGAATAACCAGCATTTACCATCAGAACAATACAGACCAGGTCATGTAACTCTTCCTGCAACAAACAGGATTCACATGTCAACAGAAGCACTGAGAGATGATCAGCTGACAATATTGATGTGGCTACAGTGAAAGAGCTGTCATGTGTTTTAGCAGACGTCAGTACTTATACTTATTAATGTTGAGTGTGTAAATCATTGAGCAATGTATTGGTTGGGTTAAACAGTCTTCATTCTGTAAATACCAAACGTTGACTTCTGTGTGTCACTATACATACTATGGTTTATTACAATGCTTTTGTGATTTTGAAATTACAGCAAAGGTTTGGTTTAAGACCATGAATACGGTCAGGAGATGTTAATATGATATAAGATACATAATTATTAAGTCAGCCTGTTGCACCAGCTGTGCTCATTTCAACCTCAGCTTTCCACCACAGTGATGACTGTTACAGAAGGTACAGACCTTATCTAGTGATGGGACAGTTTAATATCCATCTAACCTTATATAAAGTTATAACAGCTTATTGTTAGTGTGGTTTAGAGCAGGATAACAGCTGACTGATATAAAGTTATAACAGGTTAGTGTGATGGTTTAGAGAAGGATAACAGCTGACTGATATAAAGTTATAACAGGTTAGTGTGATGGTTTAGAGCAGGATAACAGCTGACTGATATAAAGTTATAACAGGTTAGTGTGATGGTTTAGAGCAGGATAACAGCTGACTGATATAAAGTTATAACAGGTTAGTGTGATGGTTTAGAGCAGGATAACAGCTGACTGATATAAAGTTATAACAGGTTAGTGTGATGGTTTAGAGCAGGATAACAGCTGACTGATATAAAGTTATAACAGGTTAGTGTGATGGTTTAGAGCAGGATAACAGCTGACTGATATAAAGTTATAACAGGTTAGTGTGATGGTTTAGAGCAGGATAACAGCTGACTGATATAAAGTTATAACAGGTTAGTGTGATGGTTTAGAGCAGGATAACAGCTGACTGATATAAAGTTATAACAGGTTAGTGTGATGGTTTAGAGCAGGATAACAGCTGACTGATATAAAGTTATAACAGGTTAGTGTGATGGTTTAGAGCAGGATAACAGCTGACTGATATAAAGTTATAACAGCTTATTGTTAGTGTGATGAGCTCCATGTAACAACATGCAATAAGCATATCCAATGACATCACTAAACAGTGTTGGTCTGCGCTGACATGCAGTAATGTACTGATAGCATACACAGGCTATTATCACATGTTATATTATGGTATTATTACATTATTATATTATAGTATTAGTACATTATTATATTATAGTATTAGTACATTATTATATAATAATAATTATTATTATTTGAATTTATATAGCGCTTTTCTAGACACTCAAAGCGCTTTACAGTGAAGGGGGACCTCACTAACCACCACCAATGTGTAGCACCCACTTGGGTGATGCACGGCAGCCAATTGGCGCCAGAACGCTCACCACACACCAGCTTGAGGTGGAGAGGGAGGGAATTAATGAATGAGCCAATCATATATATATATATATATATATAGGGGGATGATTAGGGGGCCAGACTGAATGAGCCTGGTTGGGCAGTTTTAGCCAGGACAGCGGGGGATCCCCTACTCGTTGCGATAAGTGCCCTGGGATCTTTCATGACCTCAGTGAGTCAGGACCTCGGTTTTACGTCTCCTCCGAAGGACGGCACCTTCCACAGCACAGTGTCCCCGTCACTGCACTGGGGCATCGGGAATGATGTTTTTTGGCCAGAGGGAACAGTGCCACCTACAGGCCACCACCCGACACCACTTATTATGGTATTATTACATTATTATATTATAGTATTGTACATTATTATATTATAGTATTAGTACATTATTATATTATGGTATTATTACATTATTATATTATAGTATTAGTACATTATTACATTATAGTATTAGTACATTATTATATTATAGTATTAGTGGTCCGTGTACAAAGTATAATTCATTTACAGTTGTTCACGTTGTATAATGAAAAAGGCCAGTTTAGGGGGTAGTTTAGACTACCAGTTTAGACGTGCAATGCAATTCAGCGCGCCAAAGCGTCAGCTTGTTCCATTATCCAAGTTGTACAATGATATTTGAACAAGGAAGTCGAGAGCCGGAAACAGAGACAGCTCGCCTTCAAAGTAAAGCTCGCCTTAGCAGTAAAAGTCGTGCGTTTTGAAGAGTTAATTTAATTTAAGGAGTGCCAAACATAAATAAACAAATAGCCTAAATAATGAACATAATTCATAACTGTTATACAGTCATATTTCTGCCACTTTCCCACAACTGATTGTGAATAAATTGCCAATGGGCGCCAACACTGGAATTATTATAGAGCGCTGTGATTCATGTATGCATGTAATGATTCATTTATATATTCATCAACTTATTTACTTGATTAAGGCTACTTAATCTGTTACTTTGGGTGAACGTTAAAGGTTATATATAGTGTTGCGACCTGTGATGAGTCTGACTGGTAGAAAGAGTTGATTTACCTTGACGTTATTGCTGGCTCTGTTGTCATGACAATAACGCCACTGGCTATCCGATGTAAAAATCCTTCAAGTTTATTTACCGTTCTCTCTCTTAACTAGGCTACATAAATAAAATTAAAATATATATATTTTTGGTGGATTATCCTCTGGCCTGTATAATAACAAAATTAATGCAGTGGTAAGTAAAGAGCAATACAACAAAATCTGACACACCGTGCACCGTGTGCTTTCGCAACTTTATTTGGGAGGTGACTAGCCTTTATTTAAATAGACTCATTTGTCACGTATTAAGTAGTAATAATCATTATTATTGCTTTTTCATATTTTCATATTTTTCAGACCTTATACATATTTACATCCTGGTTATATATATATTTATACTTACATCCTGATTCTACTGTACTGTTGTTGCATATTTTGTATTGTAAATAATGTTTGTTGATTTTCTGACACGTACATTAGGCAATACCCCCTAAACTGGCCTTTTTCATTACACAACGTGAACAACTGTAAATGAATTAAACTTTGTACACGGACCAACAAAGCTCATTATCCATTGTCCATCCCTGTACGGTCTCTTACCATTAAAGACGTTAAATTAAAATATAGGCTACTATACGGGACGTAGACCGACTCATTTCACGGATTCCTGTACGACCAGGTTGCCTTAAACATCTGTCGCATATGTCAGGTGAAAACTAAATGTCAAGGGAAAGAGGCGGTGGTTGAAAAGAGTATTTTGATCGCTTATTAAGTTCACTCGTTGCTTATAATGGCTATTTGTTTCCCAGTATCATTTCCTTCATTTTTGAATTGTAAAATAAATAAAATAATTGTTTGAAGTTGCAGGTTTTTTAAATGATTGAAAGCGTGGAGTCGAGCTGATCTTGCCTGCTGTACCCACGGCCCAAAATAAAGAACAGCCGAGACAATATCCTCGATTCAAAGTCAAGTGTGAGTCAGTGTGAATGACCCTCACGGTCAAACCTCCTGATCCACAAATGCGGAGAAAAGACGGAGGACATGTGTGAAAGCAGCTTCTGTCTCTCTCTCTCTGTCTGTTTATCTGTCTGTCTGTCTGTCTGTCTGTCTGTCTCGCTCACTCACTCTCTCACTCACTCACTCACTCACTCACTCACTCACACACACGCTTCACACTCTGTTTCTACTGGTTGAAGAGAAGTGAAGGTTTTTTAACTTGTGATTTAAATAGAAGGACAGTCAAAGGACTTCTGTCTCGTCCTTCTCTTCACTTTAGATCGCATTGAGACAAATTAATCACCTGGATGTTCAACGTAAAGTTAAGTTTACCACACGGCTCAGAAAAGAACAATCTATTGAAACATTACCTAACGTTGTTTTCTCTATAGTGAGATTGATAAGCGTTACACAGACACACTTCACAATATCACATCATTATAATAAACCAATAACCTAAAGATAATATAAAATGCTGGGAAGTCCAGACAACCGCCTTCTCTCTGACAGCCAATCACAGCCTCGAATACCTCACAGTGTCACGTGTTTTCAGGGAAAGCGAAAGTTTCCACACACACACACACACACACACACACACACACACACACGCGCGCACACACACACACACACACACACACACACACACACACACACACACACTCACACACGGGGCGTGTGTCCGTGGGGGCGGGGCCAGGAGAGGACGTGATGTTCGAGAAACGAAACTTAAGGTTGACAGAAACCCGACGAGGAGGAAGCAGTTCTCTCCCTCAGGAGAACAACACAACACGTTTTGGGACACACACAGTCTGACCGACAGCAACCGCAACCAGGTGAGTAAAACAACACGACCTCCGCGCCTCTCTCCCCGCGGTGTGACCCCGTACGGACCGGCCCTACAGCGGGTTATGATGTGAACTAGGGGAGCGCTAGGATCGGACAGGCAGCCTGTCAGGCAAACTCACACGCTGACTCCTCACCCTCACCCTCACCCTCACCCTAAACCTAACCCTCACTGTAACCCTAACCCTCACCCTAAACCTAACCCTCACCCTCACCCTAAACCTAAACCTAACCGTAACCCTATCCGCGAAACGGACCCGTGTCGGGGTCCACCTGCACGCCGCGTTGGAGCCGCTACGGAGGCAGATCGCGGACCCTCTCGCCCGCAGCTGCAGCCCGTCGACGGACGCGCAGCGGGTATGAAAGGCGTTGGCCTTGCGTGGGACGCTCCCGAAGTGCATTGTGGGTCCGTCCGTCAAGTTTAAAGACCGGGTAAACCAAATTCAGTATTTTTCTTCTTATCATATTAATTAGGCCTTAAATGTGTCCCTCAAAACATGTAAAAAATATTTTTCCCATTCATCATTTCCTTGAGGAGCTAGGCCTCAGAGAATGTTCTGTGTGCAGGTTTAAAATGGGCGGGTCTACATCGAAGACCGCTTTACGTAAAGCGGTCCTACTCACATAAACCCGCCCCCTGCTGCCCTCTAGGTATAAATACATTAACCGCGCACTAGCATTCTGTGGTTTCACCCGTCTATGGTTTTACCGCTCACGAGTCTGGTTTGAATTGTCAGTTTGCAGTTGGCTTGCCCGTTGGACCTCTCCGGTGATGGGCGTGGTTTCCTGGCCTGCAGCGCACACGCCCCCACCGTCCTGAGCCAGGGATTACTGCTCATTTTTCATCAACTTTGAAGCATAATTTTATAGACCGAGTCGGCAAGCAAGGAAACGTCACTTCCGGTCAGGGCCGTGGGGGAAAACAAACCGTTTTCCCCATACACACTCATGCAAAAAGGCGGTATTTTAAACCTTTGTCAAACGCTTGTCCGCTGTCATTTCTTGGTTTGAATCACTTGTATATGCTGTCAAAGGGCTATATATTAAAAAAATTATCATGATCGGGTCGATTGTTGTCCGTATATTTTTTTAAAAGTGGATCTTTCACAGTTGGTCTTCCCCCACAGCGTTGAGTCTAGGTGGGTGTTCCCTTGGTCGCCGGCTGTAGACACTCGGATAAGATAGATTAAGATAAAGGATAGGATATAGGATATAGGATAAGATAAAGCTCTTTGTCAGCACATACAAGTGACTGAAAGTAAGACATGACAGCAAGAGACAAACACTTGCCGCGTTTTTACGATATAGATCCGGCCGATTTTTTTAGTCCTTCAAATTTGGCAGGGTGGTTAATAATATATTTTCCTGTGGTATTATAAACTCAAAACCCATAATTATTTTTGGTTTACCCGGTCTTTAACTTTTCAGGCAGCGACGGATCCGTCACCCAATCAGATCGCGTTATGCAAATATACGCACGTGCACTGTCTTCTTTCAGCTAAGCTTTCTGTAACCTTTTTGTAACCAGAATGCGCTTTCTCTAGACAT
This sequence comes from Micromesistius poutassou, assembly GCF_964030765.1. Taxonomy (NCBI): domain Eukaryota; kingdom Metazoa; phylum Chordata; class Actinopteri; order Gadiformes; family Gadidae; genus Micromesistius; species Micromesistius poutassou. The sequence continues at coordinate 7,327,080 of NC_140294.1, forward strand.
CACACGGTCATATGAATCATGTAGTCATATTAATCATGTAGCCATATTAATCATGTAGTCATATTGGACATGTAGCCATATTAATCATGTAGTCATATTAATCATGTAGTCATAGTAGACATGTAGTCATATTGATCATGTAGTCATATTAATCATGTAGTCATATTAGACATGTAGTCATATTAAACATGTAGTCATATTAATCATGCAGTCATAGTAGACATGTAGTCATATTGATCATGTAGTCATATTAATCATGTAGTCATATTAGACATGTAGTCATATTAAACATGTAGTCATATTAATCATGCAGTCATATTAAACATGTAGTCATATTAATCATGCAGTCATATTAGACATGTAGTCATATTGATCATGTAGTCATATTAATCATGTAGTCATATTAATCATGCAGTCATATTAATCATGTAGTCATATTAATCATGTAGTCATATTAGACATGTAGTCATATTAATCATGCAGTCATATTAATCATGCAGTCATATTAAACATGTAGTCATATTAATCATGTAGTCATATTAATCATGTAGTCATATTAATCATGTAGTCATATTAATCATGTAGCCATATTAATCATGTAGCCATATTAATCATGTAGTCATATTGATCATGTAGTCATATTAGACATGTAGTCATATTAATCATGTAGCCATATTAATCATGTAGTCATATTAATCATGTAGCCATATTAGACATGTAGTCATATTAATCATGCAGTCATATTAATCATGCAGTCATATTAATCATGCAGTCATATTAATCATGTAGTCATATTAATCATGCAGTCATATTAATCATGCAGTCATATTACACTGTTCTGTTCTTTTTGAGTGAAGTGGGGCACTAAAGGTCCCATGCTACTTTACGGATGCCTTTATATCGGTGTTAGTGGCCCCTAATACAGTATTTGAAGACTCATTCCCGAAATTCATCCTTGGTGCAGAGTTCCAGCCGCTACGGGCCAGTCCCACAATGAGCTCCACAAACGTTCCTGTAGCTTTAAGGCTAATGAGGAGGAGAGAGGCGGTCTTTGATGAAAAGGTTACAATCCCTTCAAATTACCCTAAAAATGATTTGGCCAGAGGATGATGTAGACATGGTAATCTATCCAGTTTCTAAAGCCGATAGCCGCACATTAATCACACATTTAACAGGCATGACATTGGAATGTCTGCAATGTCCCATCCTGAATAGTATGGGCTTAAATTTGTCTCATTAATATCTGTAAACGCACAGATGGTGATCTACAAATATTTTTGATTTGCACACGTGTTTTGCTATCCACAAATACAAATTTATAATTTGTAACTTGTATTTTGGTTTTTACATACTTATATATAAAAGTATAAAAAAGTACAAATATATTGTGTTTTTGTAAATACACAATTTTCCATTTGTAAAAACAAAAAGCCATTTGCAAAACTGAAAATTCTGCTCGTGAAGTATAACTCAGCATTTGTGGATCATTACTCACGCACGCGCATCTCTTTCCTCACTTACGCATTTTTGAGACATTCTTGTCGAAGATCCGCACAGATCCACAAGCAAATAGCTCGTGATTCACAAATGGCTCGCCCTCCTCAACCAGTAGGTGGCAGTGTTGTTCTATGCATTGATACTGCATTGGTACTTACATGACCAACAGGCTGACAGGCTGTTGGTCATGTTTGATAAAAAAGTACATGAAGGGCTTTGGGGTCAATTCTTAATTTAAACATTAATATTTTTAATGATGCACCAGGTTAGGCAAGTTAACTTTATTTATATAGCACTTTTCATACACAAGGCAGACTCAAAGTGCTTCACATATTAACATTGTCATACAATAAAAAGAAAATAATAGATAGTAAAATAAAAATAAATAGAAATAAAGGCTAAAGTTAAAAAAGCATTTTAGAAAGTGCAATGTATTTAAGATCAGATCAACAGTCTCTCTGGTATACCCACGTGGTATACCCACTTTCTCTGGGACTCCAACCCGGATTCTAGGACTCTAACCCTGACAGAACTCTGGTCTCAAACCCTTCAAAGTCCATTCAGGTTAGAGTAGGGATGTAACGGTTACCGGTGTAACGGTAAACCGCGATAAAAATGTTGTCAATAACAATTACCGTTTTCATTTCAAATAAAATTATTATCTCGGTGGATAACCGCGCCCGCGGTGTGGAAACCGTGTGCTTAAATCCTTCCCAGCGCTTCATCTGAGCAGTGTTTGGAATAAGGCTGTTTAAAATAACGGCGTTAGGTAACGCTGTTATTTTTTCAGTAACGGGTAATCTAACTAATTTTTCCGTCGTTACAACGCTGTTAGCGTTACTGACAGTTAAATGCGGTGCGTTACTATGAATTGATTGAATAAACTGCGTAATCCGAACGCACCCCTGGCTGCACACACAAACTGCTAGTGAGGACGGAGACCGGGTGGGTTAACAACGAGATAAGTGATTATGATTGGCTAAGGCAGAGTCGTGTTTCATGGTAGCCAATCGGAGGGTGTTTTTACACACATGCCAGGATACGCGTGCCACACGCACACGCAAACACCAAACAGATTCGACAAAGCAGTAGATAGTAGTATATTATAGAGTAATTCAGTTACTAACTCCGTTATATAGGAGTTCAGCGGACGATCAGCCTGGGCTTCCCTCAAGCCTGATGTGCGGGGAAATGAACCAGATCTCAGTTCTCTCTGTCTTAAGTAGTAGTAGTCGCCGTCGTCGTAGTAGTATTTATACACAAGAGTCAAAGTACAAAACAACTCCCGCTATGGGTTGTAGCCGGGCGCTGAGCGGGGGAAGAGGAGGAGAGGAGGAGGTCGCTGTCACGGCGATCTGCGGAGGAAGTGTCGGCGGGAGACGGAGAGCGAGTAATTGTTTACATATTGTTCTTTATGTCTTGAATGTTTGGATTAAACCTGCGCTACTGTAAATGTTCCTGATAAATAAGCTGTTTACATGCTGAACCCTTGTTCCTTTGATGTTAAAAGTTGCACTTTTGATAATATAAGTAAATATAATAAACACTTAACTATTTCAGTTTCCGTAGGCCTATCAGTGCTTTCTGAACATATTGAACACACTTTTAAAAATACTGCGATAATACCGAAAACCGGGATAATTTTGGTCACAATAACCGTGAGGTAAAATTTTCATACCGTTACATCCCTAGGTTAGAGGGTTCCCTGTACAATTTACAGCATTAGTTCTGTGAGAATTTATAAAACAGGTGGCTTAAATCAAGCAATCTGATTGGTTCCCAACTGTTCTATATTGCGTGTATACCGTTCAGTTTACAGAGTTCAGTATCACTCCGCGCCTAACTTGAACTGTTGTTTATTTATATATAAAAGCAATAGCATAGTTTACTGAAGCCTAAAAATATGTTGATTGATGGAGAGGGTGGAAATGTTGTAAAGCAATAGGCACACGGTGAGTGAACTGCTCGATAGTAGGCTAAATTGCCGGCGAACCAAGCTACCGTCTCTAGCCTTCTCTCTGAAGGACGCTACCGTGTGTTGTATAGCAACCGCCGTACACTTTGCAGCCAGGAGGGACTACTTTTTTGTATTCGTTAAAAAAATGCTTTTCAGACTTTCTCACTTTTTCAAAATTGAGGGTGTCTATGACTTTCATTTTGCAATACTTATGAAAGCAGTAGATCACTTCAGTCAGTGAAATATGCTTATTAGATCAAATCTGCAATTAATCGATTACGGACGTCATGACTATTTGAATAACTTCCAATGTTGTGGTTTTGTGTCATTTGGATACGTTGTATTTGAACCTCTAGTTTGTTTTCAGGGACAGAAAAAGTGCTTCCATGTTAAAAGTGAAAGTGTAGCGTTGTGACACTCGGCTGTTTCAACTGGGCAGAAGTCTGAGACTTCTCACCCTATGCAAACGTTGTTTTTGGACACAAACTTATCCCATATTTTAGACAATAATTGATATAAATGTACTTTGAGAATGTATAAATCCTTTAATTTAAATTAAACTAAATAATCGGACAAACATTGTAAGGTGAGTCCAAAATATTGACCCCTCATCCTCAGTGAAGCTGTCCTGTCTGCAGGACTTCATGTTGTACCTCCTATTGGATGAAGATTTCAGCTTGAAACAACAAAATATATAACGTATAAAGCACTTGCATTTGAACGAGTTCAAACTGTTATTTTACTATTGTTATCCATGTTTTCTAGGAATGGCCTCTGCTACTTCCTGGTCTGAAGAGGACTTCTCCTGTTCCATCTGTCTGGATGTGTTCAACAGCCCAGTCTCCACACCATGTGGACACAGCTTCTGTAGAACCTGTATTACAACGTTCTGGGATGACCAAGTCCAGTACAAATGTCCTGTTTGCAACAAGCTGTTCCACACAAGACCTGATTTACAGGTCAATACCTTCATATCAGGGATGGTTGATCGGTTTAGAAGTTCTGTACGAATCAAAGAGCAGCCTTGTGTTGGACCAGGAGAAGTTCCCTGTGACGTCTGTACTGGGACCCAGCTGAAGGCCGTGAAGTCCTGCCTGACGTGTTTTACCTCTTACTGCCAAACTCACCTGGAGCCTCATCAGAGAGTCGCAAGACTGAAGAAACATCAGCTGGTCGAGCCTATGGACCGTCTGGAGGACAGGGTGTGTAAGAAACACGACCGACTCCTGGAGCTCTTCTGCCAGACTGAACAGGTGTGTGTGTGTCTGTTGTGCACAGTGACGGACCACAAGTCCCATCCTGTTGTACCTCTAAAGGAGGAATATGAAGTGAAGACGGCCCAGCTGGGGAAGATAGAGGCTGAAGTTCAGCAGATGATCCAGGAGAGACAACGAAAGATTAAGGACATCAGAGACACAGTGGGACGTAGCAAAGCAGACGCAGACAAAGAGATAGCCGATGGTGTGCAGGTCTTCACTGCTCTGAAGCGCTCTGTTGAAAAGTGCCAGGATGATCACAACCAAACGGTTAAAGAGAAACTGAAATCCACAGAGACAGAAGCTGAAGGCCTCATCAAAGAGCTGGAGCAGGAGATAGAAGATCTGACCAATAGAAGATCAGAGGTGAAGCAGCTCTCACACACTGAAGACCACCTCCACCTCCTCCAGACCTTCAGATCCCTGAAGGATCCTCCACCCACCAGGGACTGGACGACGGTGGAGGTCCGTCCTCCGTCATACGTAGGGACCTTGAGGAGAGCCCTGGATCAGCTGAAGAAGACACTAAACATGCAGATGGGGAAGGTGCCTGTCCCTAAACCAGATGTAAAGAAGTGTAAGTGTTTGTTTAGTTTGATTCATCTTAGGGTTGTCCAATGATCCAGAATGTCTCCGGTATGATACTGTGCCACACCGCCCATACCGCTGTTCGGTCATATTCTTTTTGAAGAGCAATTGAACCCAAAATTGATGCCATTTTATCACTGTTACTAAAACAAGACCAATCATCTCGAGAACATGAATGAAATCCTATGTTTTTTGTCTCCCCAAAACACAATGTGATCATTCCACTCTGCTCCGAACACAGGTGGTGTTCTTGAACACCATGTTCTTGAATGTCTTCCCAATCAGGGTCTTCATATTGAACCTCTTCTTGGCTTTCCTCTGCTTGTAGCCTCACCAGTCTCTCCCCCTACTAACCTCGTGAGGAGATCCCAGGATCAGCTGGAGGAGACACTGAACATGGAGCTGGAGAAGGTGGCTGACCTGAGATCAGCTCTAAACAAGTGTAAGTATCTGATTAGTTTGATTTAGGGCTGTCAAATGTACATTCAATATTCTTAAAATATAAAGATTTATTTTACAGAACAAAATGAAACATGTAAAATGTTTTTCCCTGAAGACAATGTTGTGAGTGCTGCAGTGTAAAGTGAGGTTGAAAACATGTTTGATAAAGCTACATAGCTTAAAGGGACACTGTGTATGAATTACTCCCATCTCGTGGTAAAATGATATAGTGCATTCAAACGAATAGTGCTCACTTTTTAAAATGGACGTTGCAACCTGGTTGCAACTATGGTAGGCGGTATGTGCCAAAAAGCTATGACAACATGTTGTCCAATACTACCTCATCAAGTTTTCTTTCGGGTGATGATGAGGTACGCTATTTCAAACAAACTTCAAACTGCATTGAACCATTAGTGTGAGCATGTATGAGTAACGCGTATCGAGTGCTCCTCGAGCAAGATAATGAATTATGTTGCCATGTTTATAATGTTTTTTATTGGTAACATTACTATTTTGTAGTCTAACCTATAGCATCAGTTAACAACTTGACACACAAACACATTTATTTACTAGTGCTTATATAACGCATGAACTATGTGTAATAATAATTAGTAGTAATTAATAAGCAGTGATACATTCCTTATTTGTTTATTTTTACGATGTGCGTGCATTGTCAGATCATCATCATTACGTGATTGAAGGGTAGGGAGAGGACAGAGGCAGTGGATCAGTGGGAGGTAGTAGGCAAGAAATACAACCCTTATTCAATCAAACAGAGCCTATGCTGCTATCCACCAACGAGGCTGTTTAGGCTTTAACTATACGTGTTCTACTGTTAATAATAATAATTCATGAAATTAATATAGCGCTTTTCAGTGACCCAAAGACGCTTACATTGTGGAAGACAAAAAACACGAAAAGGGTGATGACAGTCAGGGGGACAAGGGCAGGGGCAGGGATGAAGGTGGTTATGGGTAGGGGAGGTCGTAGGCTTGGGAAAAGAGAGAGGTTTTTAGAGTGGATTTGAATGTGGGAAGTGAGGGAGAGTCGCGGACAGGTTGGGGAAGAGAGTTCCATAGTCGGGGGGCTGCCCTGGAGAAGGCTCTGTCACAGAATGTTCTCAGTTTGGAGGGTGGTACGGTTAGAGTGAGAGTGGAGGAGGATCGGAGGGCTCGGGAGGGGCGATGGGGGACGAGGAGGTCAGACAGGTAGGGCGGGGCCAGGTGGTGGAGAGCTTTGAAAGTCAGCAGGAGTATTTTGAAACTGATACGTTGTTTGACGGGGAGCCAGTGGAGAGTGTGGAGAACGGGGGTGATGTGCTCACGGGACCGGGTGTGAGTGAGGAGGCGTGCAGCAGAGTTTTGGACCATTTGGAGTCTATGGAGGGAATGAGAGGTGATGCCAGTGAGGAGGGAGTTGCAGTAGTCAAGACGGGAGGAGATGAAGGCGTGGATAAGGGATTCAGCAGCAGGGGGGGGGAGGCAGTGTCTGATTTAGGCGATGCGGCGGAGGTGAAAGTAGGAGGTCTTGACAATGGAGCTGACATGGGGATCGAAGGAGAGGGTGGGGTCCAGGGTAACACCAAGATTGCGTGCCAGGGGGGAGTGATGGTCGAGGCGTCGATGGTGAGTGAGATGGGTCCAGTTTTATTGAGAGTGGATTTGGTGCCTATGAGAAGGAGCTCTGTTTTGTCGCTGTTAAGTTTGAGAAAGTTGTGGGTCAGCCATTTTTTTATTGTAGAGATGCAGGTTTCGATGTGGGTGAGGGGAGGGTTTTGGGTGGTTTTGGTACTGATGTACATCTGAGTGTCATCTGCGTAACAGTGGAAGTCGAGATTGAGTTTGCGGATGACCAAGGGGGAAGAGGTAGCAGATGACAAGAAGGGGGCCGAGGACTGAGCCCTGAGGGACCCCCTGCGGTACAGGAGAGAGGGTGGACGTGTGGCCAGAGAGGGAGACGGACTGTTGCCTGTCGGTGAGGTAGGAGGTGAGCCAGTCGAGTGCGGTGCCCTCAACACCCTGTTGGCGCAGCCTTTTGAGGAGGATGGAATGGTGTACAGTATCAAAGGCTGCGCTGAGGTCTAGGAAAAGCAGGATGTTGAGGGCACCGCAGTCTGCAGAGGTGAGGAGATCATTGATGACTTTGACACGGGCAGTTTCGGTGCTGTGAAGCGGGCGGAAGCCAGACTGGAGGGGTTCATAGAGGTTGTTTGACTGGAGGGGTTCATAGAGGTTGTTTGACTGGAGGGGTTCATAGAGGTTGTTTGACTGGAGGGGTTCATAGAGGTTGTTTGACCGGAGGTGGGTGTGGAGTTGGGCGGTGACAATGCGTTCCAGAGTTTCGGAGAGGAACGGCAGGTTGGAGATGGGGCGGTAGTTGGAGAGGTTGGCTGGATCAAGGGTCAAGGGAGGGGGTCGAGAGAGCAGGTGGTTGTCTTGGACGCAGTGATGATGTCCAAAATGTGGGAGGAGTCAACAGGGGAGAAGGCAGTGAAAGAAGGGAAGGGTGGGTGGTCAGGGAGGGGGGGGGGGGATAGGAATGGTGGGGGTGGAGGAGTTACTAACGGCGGCAGTCAGGGAGCTGTTGATTTGGGAGATTTTATGGTTAAAGGCGAGGAGGAAAGAGTTACAGAGGTCAGGTGAGGAGGGTGGATTAATGTCCGGCGGCTGGAGCAGTTTGTTGACGGTGGAGAACAGGATGCGGGGGTTCCGGTTGGTGCTGTTGATGAGGGTGGAGAAGTGGGCGGATTTAGCAGCATGGAGAGCGTCACGGTAGGAGGAGATGTGATGTTTGTAGGCTTCGGCGTGAACGGTGAGGCGGGTTCGCTTGCATAATCGCTCGAGTTGGCGGCCAGTCTGTTTCATGGTGCGGAGTTCCAGGGTGTACCAGGGGGCGGAGTTAGTGAATGAGACAGAGGAAGTCTTCCAGGGGGAAAGGGAGTCAAGGGAGTCAGAAAGGATGGAGTTGAGCATGATGGCATAGTCGTCAGGGGAAGAGGGGGCAGAGTCAGGGGGGAAGGCAGAGGACATGAGCTGGGAGAGTGAGAGTGGGTTGACTGGTTTGATGTTGCGGTAGGAAATGGAGCGCTTTTTGGGATTATGGGGTGAGGGTAGAGGAGCGGAGAAGAGGATGCAGAGATGATCAGAGAGTGGGAAGGGGAGAGGATGGGGGTTAGATACGGGTAGGGAGGCGGAGCAGACTATGTGAAGGATATGGCCTTTGGTATGGGTGGGGAAGTCAATGTGTTTGGTGAGGTGGAAACAGGCGAGAAGGGAGAGGAAGTCAGATGTCAGTGGGGCGGTCGGCTTGTCCGTGTGGATGTTGAAGTCACCGGTAAGTAGGAGGCGGGAAGAGAGAGAGGACGCAATGGTGAGGAGTTCAGACAGTTCAGAGAGAAAAGATGGGTGTGGCTTCAGAGGACGGTAGATTAGAACAGTGATGACAGAGTTGGGGAGGGAGAAGGCAAGGTGTTCAAAGGATGAGATAGATGGGAGGTTGAGGTTCAGTTCAGTGATGGACAGGGATTGTTTATGAAGAACGCCAACGCCTCCCCCTCGGCCAGAGAGGCGGGGTTTGGCAATGTAACTGTAATGGGAAGGAGTGGCTTGATTGAGAGCGTAGAAGTCCAGGGGCTGTTGCCATGTTTCACAGAGGAGGAGCAGATCCATGTTATTGTCCAGTAGCAGTTCAGATATAACGGCTGATTTGTTGGAGAGGGAGCGACAGTTCAGCAGTGCGAGGGAGATGGATGGGGGGGCAGGGGAGGGGGAACGGAGGTTAGTGAGGTTGGCAGTACGGCAGGTGGGGGTGACGGGGGGGCGAGAGTTAGTCCAGAGTGAGGGGATGGGTGAGCCATGGGGGAGGTGTTGGTTGCGAGAGGGGCCAGAACCTGGATGGATGTAGCGGCGTCGGCGGAGGATTCCGGCTATGCTGGCTGCAGGGGCAGCAGCAGCAGAGAGACGATGGTTATTGTTGAGGCGGTGAAGGTCAGCGGCGGTGTAGCTGAGTGGGCCAGAAGTTGGTGGAGTAGAGGAGAGAGTCCTAAGAGTCTGGAGTAGCAGGAGTGATAATCCAAGGTGGAGACGAGACATGACGGCGGATGAAAGAAGGCCGGGTAGTATATTGGTGGTGGCTAGTAGCTGATTGGCTAGAAGCAGGGAGGCAGTGATTTGTGTTTTGTTGTGTAAGACTTGTGTGGATTTCTGACTAAAACTTTGCGGACGCCAAAATCTGGAAAGCTGATGCTCACAAAAAAATCTGGATGTATCAATCCTTGCGTAAGCACGATTTCACACAGATTCTCTTTGTACATCCCAATTAACGTGACATTGAGCGCACATGCACGAGCCCGTCTCTCCACCAATTTCCATCTCCACCCGTCTCCTCCCTCATTTAATATGCTAATTAGTATAAATAAACCTGCAGTAGTGCGCTCGTTAGGAGAAAGGAGAAAATGGAGAAAGGAAGAAAAAATAACTTTAGTGAATGCGAGGTGGAGGTGCTGATTTCGGAGGTAGAGGCCAGAAATAAGATCTTGTTTGGCTCTCTTTCCTCCGGAATCAGCACCAAAAGCAAAAAACTGGCGTGGGAAAACGTTGCCGGGTCGATCAATGAGGTTGGGGCCGAAAGCCGAACTGTGGCTGACATTTAAAAAAGTGGTCGGACAACGTCCACTATTGTAGTCCACTATTGTAGTCCACTATTGTAGTCCACTGTTGTAGTCCACTATTGTAGTCCACTATTGTAGTCCACTATTGTAGTCCACTATTGTAGTCCATTGTTGTAGTCCACTATTGTAGTCCACTGTTGTAGTCCATTGTTGTAGTCCATGAGGGAGAGAGAGAGGCCGTTTCTCAATTTGCGTTCTCGTCTGTACTTGTGTACTTTGCGTTCTCGTGAAACGTCATCAGTCGTAGCCCAAGTACTGTTCCAATTCCAAGTACGCATCAAGTCAAGTACAGTCGTAAAACCCGTGTGTGTTCTCCATGCGTTCTTAAACTGGCCGTTCCACCGAGGACGCATCGGAGGTGACTTGTGTGGACTTGGACCGTTAAATATCCCAGGATGCATTTCGCATTCCCATCTTTTAAAATATTAGTATGTAAGCTATAATAATAGGCTATATATAGGAACATTTGACATATATAACAAAAATGTAGGCCTATTCATTCAAAATATTGACATACTATTTTAAAATTAAAGAGGCTGGGGTTTTGTTTAATATAATTTGTTTTTATTGTATAAGTCGCTGATAGAGGAAACCCAACACAACGGCAACGAAAATCTTGGTCGGATCCATCCGATCGTGTGTGTGTGTGTGTGTGTGTGTGTGTGTGTGTGTGTGTGTGTGTGTGTGTGTGTGTGTGTGTGTGTGTGTGTGTGTGTGTGTGTGTGTGTTCTAATCTGTGTCATTTCTCGCTCATTCGTTATTATTATTATATCAATAGTCTACTCTCCAACTACATAGCCAGTTAGGCACGCGCATCTGTACCCTACATATAAAAAGTTGTGTGAATAGCTTATACACACGATAAGCATATCTTTTCATTTATATTCATTCAAAATATTGACATACTATTTTAAAATGAAAGAGGCTGGGGTTTAGTTTTATATCATTAGTTTAAATTGTTCAGTAGTGTATGCCTACATGAGGCCGTAAAGCAGTTAACAGAGCTGAGGTGGTGACGTCACAGGTGCGTACTCGCGTCCTCGGAAGTCTGTACTTGGAAGTCTGGACTTGCCAAGTACGCACTTCCAAGTCCGTGAGTCCGTAGTTTGCGTACTTGGTATTGAGAAACGGCCAGAGACTAACAAAGACCACACTACCCTCCACCACGTGACTTTAACCAGACTCCTCCAGAGTGCTGTGATGTCCACTGATTGCTCAACGAGCAACAGCTGAGGCAAACGGCTAGAGTGAGACCAACTGAGAACGAATCTGGAGTGAAACTAAAACTGTGATTCTGAAAAAAGTATGAATTATATCGAAATTCTGATCAAATATTATTGAAGATACAAATGTGTAGATTTGTTTAATAGTTTGAATGATGGTAAACGGTTGAATTTTGACCAAGTTATGATGTCTTAAGTGGATGAAGAGGATGAAACATGAATCGTGTGTGTGTGTGTGTGTGTGTGTGTGTGTGTGTGTGTGTGTGTGTGTGTGTGTGTGTGTGTGTGTGTGTGTGTGTGTGTGTGTGTGTGTGTGTGTGTGTGTGTGTGGAGAATGGCGGAGCTATTGCGTGTGTAGAAGAAGAAGAAAAGTAAGAAAGTATGTAGACTATAGCTTAAATATTACAGAGGATTAATCAGCTCATCATGATGAACGTTTTGATGTATAATATGTGTATGTTGTGTAAATACTGCGGGAGTAGATTCAGTGTATACATTTTTCATTGTTTTGACTGGGACAACCACTCACACACTCATGGGATTTACATTTACGTTTAACTTAAAACATCTTATAAACAATATGCACTACTATTTCTAAAGCTATAGCACACTAGTCCACTATAGTAGCTATCATCTGATATGATTTAGTCTTTCTATGTAAATTTTTGTAGAGAAGATGAACGTGAAACAGGAAGAACAGTACTAGTGATGATGATGATGATGATGATGATGAAGATGCAGAAGGGTTCAGTAGCTCATCATGTCTTGTTCTCCGTCAGATGCCTGTGAACTCACACTGGACCCAAACACAGCCTACAGCCGACTCTCTCTGTCTGAGGACAACAGAAAGGTGACGTGGGTCAGAGAGGTCCAGTCGTATCCGGATCACCCAGAGAGATTTGACTACTGGCCCCAGGTGTTGTGTAGAGAGGCTCTGACTGGCCGCTGTTACTGGGAGGTAGAGAGGGAAGGACCTGTTGGTATAGCAGTGACATACAGAGGAATCACAAGGAGAGGGGGTGATGACAGCCTGCTTGGAGGGAACAACGAGTCCTGGAGTCTTGATTGTCATGATGGTCGTTACTCTGCCCGGTACAACGGTAGACGGACAGTCATACGTCTCCCCCCCGCTGGCTCTACCAGAGTAGGAGTGTATCTGGACCGGCCTGCTGGCACTCTGTCCTTCTACAGAGTGTCCCCAGGTGGAGGAGGGTCCTCAGACACACTGACACACATCCACACCTTCAGGACCTCCTTCACCCAGGAGGACCTCCTCCCTGGGTTTAGGTTCTCTTGGTTTAGGGTATGGGGGGACTGGGGGGGGGGGACCGGGTCAGCGTCTCTGTGTGAGTTATAGTCTCTCTCTCTCTCTCTCTCTCTCTCTCTCTCTCTCTCTCTCTCTCTCTCTCTCTCTCTCTCTCTCTCTCTCTCTCTCTCTCTCTCTCTCTCTCTCTCTCTCTCTCTGTGTGTGTGTAGGAAAAAAAAAAAAGGACGGGCACACACACACACACACACACACACTGCTTTTGCGTCAGCGTCGGTTTGGGGCATGGAGTGTATTGGTTGGTACCTCACTGTCTCTGTGTGAGTTATAGTCTCTCTCTCTCTCTCTCTCTCTCTCTCTCTCTCTCTCTCTCTCTCTCTCTCTCTCTGTGTGTGTGTACGAAAAAAAAAATACACAAAACAAACGCGCGCACACACACACTGTTTTTGCGTCAGTGTTTCTAAGGCAGTTATAGTCTCTCGTTCTCTCTCTTTTACTCTGTCTCTCTCTTTTTTTCTCCCTCGGTCTCTTTCTCTCGCATCTTTCCCTCTCCCCCTCCTCCCCCCCGTCTCCCCCTCCTCCTCCCCCCGTCTCTCTCTCCCCGTCTCTCTCTCTCCCCGTCTCCCTCTCCCCCGTCTCTCTCTCCCCGTCTCCCTCCCCCTCGTCTCCCTCTCCTCCTCCCCCTCGTCTCCCTCTCCCCCTCCTCCCCCCGTCTCCCTCTCCCCCTCCTCCCCCCCGTCTCTCTCTCCCCGTCTCCCTCCCCCTCATCTCCCTCTCCCCCTCCTCCCCCCCGTCTCCCTCTCTCCCTCCCCCCCGTCTCCCCCTTCTCCTCCCCCCCGTCTCCCCCTCCCCCTCCCCCCCCGTCTCCCCCTCCCTCTCCTTTTTATGGGGCTTCCTAAAAGTTGATGATGATGAATCATGAAAGGAAGAGACTTTAAGGATCTCCCATAGGGTTCGCTAAGCAGCTTTTATTAAGATCTCATTTTTAATTTGGAATGTATATTAAATACCTATTGATGGTAAATCACATGTTTTTTATGCAACTATATATTTTTATAATTTTCAGACATAAACATGTTTGTTCTATGGACTATGATATCATCATTGTTGTCCTAATCAGATTTTATATTTCATTCATAATAACCAAGAGGTCTATGGGATAATGCTGCATGTTGTAAATGACTTTAAACTGAATCTTGATTCCTTTTGTTCTGTTGGGAACCAAACGGCCGCAGAACATGTTCAGTTATTAAAGATACGTGCACACCTGTTTATGATTAGTAAAGTCTGCAGCTTCTATTGTTTCAGTCCTTGTGTTTATTGTGTACATGTAAGGGACCATTTTTCTGTTGTATTTGTTCATGAAGCATAATGATAATAAACAACTCAGTGGATCAACTGAATGTTCTCGTGTGTTCAGCCCATCATCATTCTCCTTTTATTACTAAATAATGTTACATAAGAGCCTTAAGAATAATAATATATTAATCAGAAAAGATAAATAAAACAACAAATGTTTTAGTCTCTCTCTGCCCCCCCCCCACCTCACCACGGTAACACCCCCCCCCCCTTACCACGGTAACCCCCCCCCACCACGTTAACACCCCCCCCCCCCCCACCACGGTAACAACCCCCCCCCCCCCCCCCCCCACGGTAACACTCCCCCCCCCACCACCCGACCCACCACGGTAACCCCCCCCCACCACGGTAACACCCCCCCCCCCCACGTTAACACCCCCACCCCCCCCACCTCACCACGGTAACCCCCCCCCCCATCATTCCCACCCCCCCTGAGTGCAGGACCACCTTGGCTGTTCTACCGTCTGCTTAAGGTCGGTAAAGTGTTCTTATGATGCTCCTGCCGCTGTGCAGGCTCTCTTTGGTCATGGTTATAATATTTATATTGTGGAGCCCACGGGTTCATTTAGTAAGTTACGTTTCTTGTTTGTGTCACAGATCTGGTAGTGCGCCATGCAGCCAAGCAGGATCAGCACCTTGGAGAGTTCTATTTATTTTGGTTTTGGAGTGCGGCCTTCACTGAGTCAATGTGTGTGTGTGTGTGTTCTTCAACTTGAAGTTATTTATTGTCACGTTCAGTAAAAGTTCTTGATTTTTACATTAAGTTCAAATTGTTACGTTAGGCTGTTAGGCTGTCAATAACGCGTCCCGTTATTGTTACGTTAGGCTTTAGTCCGGCGTCAATAATAAATGGTCTTGATCAGAAATAAACCTCCATTCCGTGTGTGTGTGATCTGTCCGTTGCTGAATAAGGTTCTATAGCTGCTTTGGCATGTTGGTGGTCAACATGTCTGTAGTGTAAAACGTTCTAAAACTGGTGTCAAATGTTGCTGGCCGTATTACTACGTAAACCATGAATGTTGCGCATCATTTATTATGACGTCATTATATATACTTTCTCTCAGCAACCCCAACTCAAACTGACTTCCCGCGTCCCTGACAACTGCCTCAATAATCAAGGAGAAGAAGAAGAAGACTCCCTTTGTGTGTCTTTGTGTTCCTTCAATATGTGTTGTATACGTTTGGGTGAACACAGATCTCCTCACACTCCTCTTTTCAAAACAAGGGTCCATTTTGTTAGCAGTGACGCGCGTAGGAGGACGGTCTGACGGAGCCTCAGGGGCCGTCTGGCTCCAGGACGCCTACGGGTTAGACAGGGGACACCTGGCATCCAACCCACAACCTTTAGAGCAGGCAGTCACACACCCCCCAGACCACTGGACTGTTGTGGTGTCTGTGTGTCTCTGACCTCCACCCCCTCCACCCTCAGGGTCTGTCAGGGCACCCCCAGCCCCGCTGCAGGGGGGCTCTGCTGGGGGCCGTCTACCGGAGCGACCGGCTGGAGGTGGACCTCCTGAACGCTGACATCACCGCGCACACGCACGCCGCCAGCACCCAGAGCAAGGTGCTGGAGGACGGGTGGTAGGTGGGTTATAGACGGTGGTAGGTGGGTTATAGACGGTGGTAGGAGGGTTATAGACGGTGGTAGGTGGGTTATAGACGGTGGTCGGTGGGTTATAGGCGGTGGTAGGTGGGTTATAGACGGTGGTAGGTGGGTTATAGACGGTGGTAGGTGGGTTATAGACGGTGGTAGGTGGGTTATAGACGGTGGTAGGTGGGTTATAGACGGTGGTAGGTGGGTTATAGACGGTGGTAGGTGGGTTATAGACGGGTGGTAGGTGGGTTATAGACGGTGGTAGGTGGGTTATAGACGGTGGTAGGTGGGTTATAGACGGTGGTAGGTGGGTTATAGACGGTGGTAGGTGGGTTATAGACGGTGGTAGGTGGGTTATAGACGGTGGTAGGTGGGTTATAGACGGTGGTAGGTGGGTTATAGACGGTGGTAGGTGGGTTATAGACGGTGGTAGGTGGGTTATAGACGGTGGTAGGTGGGTTATAGACGGTGGTAGGTGGGTTATAGACGGGTGGTAGGTGGGTTATAGACGGTGGTAGGTGGGTTATAGACGGTGGTAGGTGGGTTATAGACGGTGGTAGGTGGGTTATAGACGGTGGTAGGTGGGTTATAGACGGTGGTAGGTGGGTTATAGACGGTGGATGTTGGGAGGGTTGGTAGATCATGGGGTGGATGATGTATGATGGGTGATGATGAATATGAGGATGAATTGGTGGATTGTGTGTGTGTGTGTGTGTGTGTGTGTGTGTGTGTGTGTGTGTGTGTGTGTGTGTGTGGGTTGAAGTGCGCTGCTGTCAGTGACTCCTCCCACTCTGGTTTGTGTTCATTCTGGCTCCCCATAAGGTCGTCCCTCTGGCTCTGATCTGTCTGCTGATTGGCTGCTCGGTCTCGGAGGCGGAGTCCCACCTGGTGCGTCAGCCAGTGGTCCGTGAGGTGGTGGGGGCGTGTCTGTTTATATATAATTATACGTACATAAATTGTGGGTTTATCTTACTCTTGTTTGTTGTGTTTTTTTTTCAGGAATGCATTTCCTTTCCAGTTGAACTGCGGCAGAGTAGTCAACTGATGATGAGTATATTTAAGTTTTTACTTATTCCTGTATATTAAAAAAAATTGTGAATAGTGCCTAAAGAAACCCCCCAATTGATCTCCTTAAGGGTGGGGGCGTTACGGGGTAGTACTATAATGTTCTGGCTCTTGTGGTGGCTTTGTGTGTTTGCACTAATATGTTGTTTTTGTTTTGCTCCTGCATCCAATCACCTCCATCCCCTCCTGGAGGCGGAGCCTACTGGCTACGAGGTGCTGATTGGCTCTCCCTGGTTGTTGGCGCCGCCCCCACTCATATAAAGCCCAGTGGAAGACGGCGTCTCTCTCTCTCCAATGGAGCACAGGCTGCCCACCTGTACACTGGTTACTTTTTGTTCAACACTGTAAATCATTACTGAATGCTTTCAACGCCTTCCCTTTGTTACTATTATTTACTCCTTGGTGGTGACTTTCCTTACTTTAGGTGTAAGATCAGTTAGGGTAGTCAGTTAGCTTCACCGGAAGACGCACTGTTTTCATTTGTCCGCTCCGTGACTTGTGCGTCGGGCTCGGGGGCAGGTAAGGTGCTGCACCCACTGGTGAGCGGGAGGGTTTCTTCTTTGTCGTTTTCCTGTCATGTCGTAACCACCTTGGCCGTTCTGTTGATGGGGTTTCATTTCATTTGATCGTTGGTCTCATGTGG
Organism: Micromesistius poutassou; assembly: GCF_964030765.1. NCBI lineage: Eukaryota > Metazoa > Chordata > Actinopteri > Gadiformes > Gadidae > Micromesistius > Micromesistius poutassou. Next base: position 7,344,636 of record NC_140294.1, read on the forward strand.
AACCAAAAGATCCTTGTTCCAACAAGTAAAGACGTTTATTTATTTATTTCTCTCTCTCTCTCTCTCTCGCTGTCGCTCTCTCTCTCTCTCTCTCGCTCTATCTCTCTCTCTCACTCTCGCTGTCGCTCTCTCGCTCTATCTCTCTCTCTCTCTCGCACTCTCTCTCTCTCGCTCTCTCTCTCTCGCACTCTCTCTCTCGCACTCTCTCTCTCGCACTCTCTCTCTCCCTCTCTCTCTCTCTCGCTCTGTCTCTCTCCCTTTCTCCCTCTCTCTCTCTCTCTCTCTCTCTCTCTCTCTCTCTCTCTCTCTCTCTCTGCGTGTGTGTGTGATAAGTTGTCATCTTTGCAGTAGGCTTGTCTTATACGGCCAATCTGTTTCACTTTGATGTGATGCACACCAAAGCTTCGTTCATGCGGTTTTGCGCAGGTTTAAAATGTTTAGCCTGACGGTGAATTGTCAGCTGTGACCGAGAGCGGTGAAGCGTTCAATAAATGTGACGTGCCGATGCATGGGTTCAGGCAGTTTTGCGCAAGTTTAAAATGTTTCCGCGTAATTTGTCAGCTGTGATCAAATGCCTTTAATAAATTCCACCTTTATGTCATAAATATAACATGCCTTTGATTAATGTTTGTATGGTGCATCTAATCGAGGCCTATCTTAGGTTCAATCAGATTGGCTTTGCCCGCCTGTTTTTTCCTGTGCCTCCTATATGGACATTTGTGGCTCCGCCGCTGTAGGTGAGGGTAACATACAGTGATGCTAAGCCTCCAAGATCATTTCTCAAAATGGTATTTAATGAATTAAATACATTTCATTCATGCAGTTTACTTTCATTGGATTCCAAAAAGTTTCCAGACTACGAGTCTGAACTTCCTGTTTCGGAGAAGTCCAACCCGCTGACGCGTGACATCGACCAGGCCTCAGCCAATCACGTGGTTAGGCTGCTGAGAGCCTGCGACGCAGAGATACTCCAGGATGAGAGGAAGCCCTTTTAAGGTCATGTCAGAGGTCAATATTCATACATTCAAACAACAACACAGCGCACTTGTCTATTGTGCTATGGTTCTGTTATAAGTTAGCTTTCTGTGTATTTGTTAACATGGACAGATATATAAATCTTTATCATCATTAAACAAGTGATCATAGTATGAGGGAATGTAGTTGAAATCGTACACAACATGTTGTACCACATTATCTATTGTAGACGCCCTGAATGTTTTATTTTATTAGTTTTTCTCCTCAAAGCAAACATACGTCTCATCTCACACTAAAGAATGTGTTAAATGTCAACCCCAGACCTGCTGAGAAACCAGCGGACTTCACAATGGTGACTTTACTGCTCATAATTGTTTATTTTGTATTCCTTCAAAACAGAAACTTCTCAGCGACAGTGTGATGAAAACCTTGCTGGCGGTCGCAGTGAAGGCGGCAGACATCCTCAAGGTCTGTTGAGGCCTGACAAATGTCTCCCTCTGTCCGACCGCCTGTCCGTCCGTCCGTCTCTGTTGGAGAATAAACGGTAGAGCTGTGTCATTGTGATTCCGCCACCAGGGAGCGCCAGACAGCCTTGTTGTACTGAGCGGCTGTGGGACGTCTGGTCGACTGGCTTTCGTCGTAGCGGTAAAATCCACTTTGTAATACCGCGTATAAGCTACACTAATATATAGTAGAACTTATAGTTCAATTTATTTTTATTAGGTTTGGAGTTAAGTCAGAATGGGTTGCATTAAAATAGACTTAATTGACAATGACTAGAAATTCTAAATTCAATATACATACATATATTATATTAGCCTATGCAAGCAGCTTGGTTAACAGCGGCTCTGCAGGTCTGACCTACAGACAGACAGACAGACAGATATGGAGGAGAATTAGTACATCTGTTGTATGGATTTAGGATTAGATTCAGGATTTCAATTTAGATTTAGGGTTAGATTTAGATTTACATATAAGATTTATATTTAGATATAAAATGTAGATTTATATTTAGGATGTAGATTTAGATATAGGATTTAGATTTAGGTCTACCTACCTTAGATTTACCTCCTCCCCGTACCTCCTCCCCGTGTGTGTGTGTGTGTGTGTGTGTGTGTGTGTGTGTGTGTGTGTGTGTGTGTGTGTGTGTGTGTGTGTGTGTGTGTGTGTAACATATGTAGTCTTACCATTGATGAAATGGTTAGTAGTGACTGTGTGTGTGTGTGTGTGTGTGTGTGTGTGTGTGTGTGTGTGTGTGTGTGTAACATATGTAGTCTTACCATTGACGAAATGGTTAGTAGTGACTGTGTGTTGTGTGACTTGACTAAACCCTTTTGCCTTCACTACTATTTCACACATTTTGACCGCATTTGATAAAGAAGAAACCCTGTCCTTTGTAGCAGTTAATGTCTTTGTATGGAGCAGAGAATCACGTTCAACAGAGCTGGCCCTCACCAGAGCTGTGTCCAGAACTTTGGAGGAGTAATCTCGTTCTCTGAAACGATTGTACATCTCTTTACTTTTAGTGTCAAACTCTTGATCGTTGTGCAGATCCTACGTAACCTCTGGAATTGTCAGAATGGGATGTTCTTAGTTAGTGAAGGTGGATGGAAACTTTTAGCATGTAGCAACGTATTTTTATGTGCCTCCTTTCTGAAGAGGCAGGGATTGTGTTGAGGTGGAGGAGGAGGAGGAGGGGGAGGGGGGGAGGAGATGGGGGGTGTTGTGGGGTCAGGGGGGAGGTGGGAAGGAGGAGAGATGGCTGCAGTGAGGGCGGGGGTGGGGGGGACAAGGGCTGGTTCAACCTGTTGACAAAGTCATTCAGCTGGTTGGCCCTCTCCGTTGTCCCCCCTGTGGCTCTGGTCTGACCTGTGATGCTCCTCACACCTTCCCAGACCTCCACCTTTCTCCTGTGGCTGTCCTCAGCCTCCCTCACACGGCGTGTCACCTCCTGCTGTGCTGCCTTCATGGCCTCCCTGCTTCTGAAGGCAGCCTTCTTCCTGTTGAGGGCAGCAGTGACTTCCTGCGTTACCCAGGGCTTGTTGTTAGGGTAACAGGACAGTCTTGACAGGGGAGGCCTCTACGTCCTCACCATGCGGGTTGGTCAGCCCATCCAGCCTCTCGGGGCTCTCTCCATCTGACCACCTTCTGATGGTGCGGGGTGTCACCGGCTGTTGTTGGACCGGGGGGGTGGACAGTGGCTGTAGATGGACCAGGTTGTGATCAGACTCCCCAGGTGGGGGGGGGGAGTGGCTCTGTAGGCGTCCCTCACATTAGCATACAGGCGATCAATTGTCCCGTTGTTTCTCCTAGGACAGTCTACAACCTGGTGGAAACCAGCCGGAGTAGAGTCCAAAGTCACATGACTGAAGTCCCCAGAGGTGACCATCCGGCCTCAGGGCTCAGTCTGCAGCCCCGCTGTGACAGAGTGGATCTTCTCACAGGCGGCGGTCCGCTGAGGAGGACGTGGACACGGTGATCACGTGACTAACCTCCCTCGGCAGCTAGTGTGGCCGCAGGCTGACAGCTAGCAGTCTCTACGGAGATGTGTCCTGGGTTACACCAGCCGTCGTTGACATACGTGAGGAGTTCTAGATAACCCAGACGGTACGTTGTGTTGTTTCCAGTTCCTTTTATACTTGTCTTTAAGAAGGCTGTCTCATCTCCGTACACGGGGAGTGGGGTCGGCCTGGCGGTTGTCAGTGCACTCGGTTCTATGGACGTCTTCACTGCACCGACGGCGATAGATTGTTTCACTTCTTATGACCAATGGACTGATTGTAAGTGGCTCTGGATAAAAGCGTCTCACACACACACACACACACACACACACACACACACACACACACACACACACACACACACACACACACACACACACACACACAGGCCTGCCTTTACCTGCCAGTAGGCCCTGGGGCTGAGGTCTCGTAGGCCCCCTGAGAGGAGGTCTTACAATTAAAATGTGTAAATGTCATGTGTCTAGAGCAGCGGTTCCCAAACTCTTCTGGCTCACGGCCCTAAACATATTTCTCTCCATCCACGGCACCCCTGTTTTTTTTTTATTTTTACTCTCAACCTCCTTTGTGCCATATTTGTACTTCATGCCATTTAATTTAACCTTTGTGATATGATGGACAGACCATAACTGCTTTTATTATAGGCACTAAGGTGAGGTTTATCTCATTTTCGTTTGTATCATAGTTTATCAACATTATTTTACAATGTTGCGTTGTGATAATGAAGTGTATTGTAAATGTTAACAACAAGCCTTTGACCCTGGCTCTAACTTTAAATTTGGTTTGTCATTAAAGTCAGATCGTGTTTTATTGTGTACTAAAGGTGAGATTATTGTGGTGTGTACTAAAAGTCAGGTTGTTGTGTTGTGTTGTGTAGTGCTGTGTGTCGCCGCACGTTTGCCCTTCACAACTTAAACACGTAGTTAGTTCATTTGCTTTCCCAGCTCCTCTTTGTTTGTGTTGGTAGCTTAGTCACGTCACGTTGTCAACAGTGGGTACATGGAGCACAACATAGTGGGTCATAGCTAGGGTTGCCAACTCCCAGACTTTCAAATACGGGACACCTCTTGATCGAGATTGTTGAGGGGGGGGGGGGGAGAGAGTTATGCGCGATCGCGGGCAGACGCGTTCACGCGATTACGACCTGTGGAGTATTGGATTGAGCACTCGGTGCTCAACTGTGTTAGACGGTCATTACTTCGGGGTTCGGTGGTTGGCTGCGTGGGTCTGGCTATTCAGTGTGTTTATAGTGCGCCAATAAAGTAACTGGCTCGTACTGCATCCTTGCCTCCGTGTGTTTATACGCTTAAGCAACCCACGGGTTTTATTAATGCAACGATAACCGGCATTACATAAAGGTACAACACGACCCCAAAATACGGGACAAAGTGCGTCCCGTATCAGTTCATTACGGGACAGGTCTTTTAGTTGCCAAATACGGGACGATCCCGTATTTTACGGGACGGTTGGCAACCCTAGTCATAGCCTGTCCAATGCCACGCTTATACTCATACTGAGCCAGTATCCTGTGTACTTATACTCATACTGAGCCAGTATCCTGTGTACTTATACTGAGCCAGTATCCTGTGTACTTATACTCATACTGAGCCAGTATCCTGTGTACTTATACTCATACTGAGCCAGTATCCTGTGTACTTATACTCATACTGAGCCAGTATCCTGTGTACTTATACTCATACTGAGCCAGTATCCTGTGTACTTATACTCATACTCAGCCAGTATCCTGTGTACTTATACTCATACTGAGCTAGTATCCTGTGTACTTATACTCATACTGAGCCAGTATCCTGTGTAACTATACTTATGATATACACCTGTGAGAGGTGTAGATAGTGTACATCGTTTTTATCTTTATTTTATTATTTTTATTTTATTTTGTATTTATCTCTTATATCTCTCTTTTGCTATACTTTTGACTCTTAAGCTGCTGGAACGCGCGTGTGTGTGTGTGTGTGTGTGTGTGTGTGTGTGTGTGTGTGTGTGTGTGTGTGTGTGTGTGTGTGTGTGTGGGGGTGTGGTACAGGTAAACCATGTAATCCTCTTTAGTTAGTTAATGATTGATGGTTTTACTGGTGGCTGGTGTTCAAAGTCTCCTTCCTCATTCGATCTGTCTTCACTGTCTTCTTTAGAACTGTGTTAGCGTTCGTCTCGGTTCTCAACTCTTACTTTGTGTTTTGGTGAACACCTGAATCTCTTCCTTCGACTGATCTTCATTTCCTTCTGTGCTGTAATATTTTCACACGACAAGGGGCAGGACACGTTTTCATCACGGAGAAGCTACGGTACAGCTCGCTAAATGTCATGTTTTCTTTAGATTATTGGTCGTATATTCTCACTGTATTGATATGTTCTAGATCAGTGGTTCTCAAACTTTTTATACCGCGTACCACCTCAGAAAATATTTGTCTCGGGTTGGTCAACTGTGGTCAGCTGTACAAAGTGGTAGCACTAGAACAGACACAGAGACACACACGCACACAACAAGTGAGAACATTAAGAATAACAACAGTGTACCAACAACCTGTTTGAAAATGTAAGGCTAAATACAAATAATATTGAAAGTCGGCCAGCCCGCTGATAACTGCACTTCCATAAGCCTCATGAGACGGACGCGCCTGCCTCTGCAAACACAGTCCTGCCATGTCTACATGTAGTATACATACACTGAGGTCAGCTTCAGTCTCAGGGGGGTATTCCATCAACCAAGCTAAACGCAAAGCCGGGCTTATTTTGCTTAGCCTGGCTTCTTTCAGCTAGAGTTGCGTTCCATTAATGTGGCTTAAGGGAATCTCCGCTAAGTAACCATGGCAATTTATCCGCCCAAACTAACCTGGTCGGGAGCAGGTTAACTGTCAGGCTAACTTGAGCGGTGTTTCAGAGAAATCCATCTGTCAGCAACAATTGTACCATCAGAAGGTTCCGCCAAGCCTAGTCCTCACAATTTTGTCATAAATGTACATATATGAAGTACAAACAGCGTATATTTTCACTAAGGGTCTAAGATTAAATGATGCAAATGAAATAATTCAATGAATTGCTATCTATTATTACTGTGGCTATCTTTTCAACACATTTCTACACTAATCTATGTATTACTGCATAATCAGGAATCAGCGGCTGGGTGAATGGTCTAGCACTTGCCCTGTGATGTTCGCGTCCAGAGCAATTCATAGTATTCTTGGCGTTGGCTTCATTTTGTAATTCCCTTTATTCATTTTATTAATTCCCTAATTAAGAATATTCAAAGAAATGGAAAATAAATGGCATGAAAAGTTATTTGATCTCATTATTATCTCTAGTAATCCTTCCTATATTACTATTACTGGCGTGGGGATTGAACCCCGCACGACCGGGTGCAAGTCCGACACGTTAACTCGAGACTATCTCCCTGATTCCAAATCGATAGTCAATATTAAATTAAAATATGTTACGCTTAATACTACTTATGCATTCAACAGATCGCCGATTTCTGTGCCAGGCAGCCTCCCTGTTTCTATTAATGGTTACGGTGTTCCCTGTTAGAGTTATTATATGCGTGTACTCCTCATAGACCTCCACAAGCAGCTTCTGTTCACCGCTGGAAAAGATCCCGCTCGGTCCTTTTCAGACGTTTAATCCATGATTCGACATTCACGGTTATGGGCTGGTTACATATCTCGTGAATGCGCGTATAGGATGTCTCACAGTAACGGATGTTTGCGCAAAATCAGCAGATTTTGAGCAGTTCTCCAGTGTGCGCGCGGTGCACAGCGCACACAGCGCTCCGGCTCCGTTTGCCTTTTTTTGCGCAGGTGGGGAAACGCAGGAGTAGTACAAGATACACGTGTAGTTTTGTTTTGATGACCTGACGGTGAGTTACGCAAAAGTGCCGTACCAGTTATGTGCACCCCTGATTATAACCGCGGGTGGAATTGTTGACCGGGGAGGGGGGGGGGGGGGGGGTCAATTCGGGGTCAATTCTTAATGTAAACATTAATATTTTTAATGATGCACCAGGTTAGGCAAGGCAACTTTATTTATATAGCACTTTTCATACACAAGGCAGACTCAAAGTGCTTCACATATTAACATTGTCATACAATAAAAAGAAAATAATAGATAGTAAAATAAAAAAAAAAGAGTAAAATAAATAGAAATAAAGGCTAAAGTTAAAAAAGCATTTTAGAAAGTGCAATGTATTTAAGATCAGATCAACAGTCTCTCTGGTATACCCACGTGGTATACCCACTTTCTCTGGGACTCCAACCCGGATTCTAGGACTCTAACCCTGACAGAACTCTGCAGCTGGTTGCACCAGCAGAACGTAAGGTCCCACTTAGGCTACGGTGAACGTAAATTGCCCAAACGTTCGACTTTACACTCTACTAAAAAAATAGCAGTTGCACCAAGCAGATAGTTTCAATGTAACACTAAGTTATAACTTATATTTTACACCTCCCCTCTAGCTGGTGTAAGTTCCATTCTAACGATAAAGACTGGTAAATACGTTAAAAGATTTAAATACCAAAAATGGCTATTCGTTTTTGAGCAATGGGAAGAGGAGTTTCAACACGGTTTGCGTCGGGAACGGATTGTCCGTGACCGTATCGATCCATTTCATCAGTATGATGATGTAGATCTATATGCGCGATTTCGGTTTCGGCCCACGTACAAACCAATATTCTAGAGCTATTCCATACAATGCATAGCCAGGTAGAGGCTAACTCGGACAAAAACTCTGACACTCAGACAACGAATAGCATACAAAGCAGCAATGAGCTGCAATTTATTATAAAAATCCGCCATCAAATAGCTTAACCTCACGCCCAAGTCAATTTTAGAGAATAAATGACTGTGGAACTGTTTTGTTTGCCCTCTCATTTGGGTGCTAACGCGTCTTCACTCGGATGAGGTGGAAACTTGCCGGTAGCAGCTACTTCCTGTTTACATTGTTTGCTGTCAATGATTGGCTTGAAATTATCTAAACGTCATTAAATGCGACACTGGTACAATTTACGCACTACTAGTAACGTTAAAACTTAAGTTATGGTGGTGCAACCAAAATTTAGAACACCTTTAGTTTGAAACTAGCTACGTCAAGCGTAGGGTTAAGGCGAACTTTACACCAGAACTTATGATCGGCTTTACGTTCTACTGGTGCAAACGACAGCAGGTCTCAAACCCTTCAAAGTTCATTCAGGTTAGAGGGTTCCCTGTACAATTTACAGCATTAGTTCTATAAGAATTTATAAAACGGGTGGCTTAAGCGATCTGATTGGTTCCCAACTGTCTATGACGCCCATTCAGTTTACAGAGTTCAGTATCACTCCGCGCCTAACTTGAACTGTTGTTTATTTATATATAAAAGCAATAGCATAGTTCACTGAAGCCTAAAAATATGTTGATTGCTGGAGAGGGTGGAAATGTTGTAAAGCAATAGGCACACGGTGAGTGAACTCGATAGTAGGCTAAATTGCCGGCGAACCAAGCTACCGTCTCTAGGACGCTACAGTGTGTTGCATAGTAACCGCCGTACACTTTGCAGGCAGCCAGGAGGGACTACTTTTTTGTATTTGTTAAAATATGCTTTTACGACTTTCTCACTTTTTCAAAATTGAGGGTGTCTATGACTTTCATTTCTCCATACTTACGTAACCGTTTCATAAAAGCAGTAGATCACTTCAGTCAGTGAAATGTGCTCGTCGTCGGACAACGCCCCTTAACTGTGGCATAATGAGAACATTCCACAGTCGTGATCTATTGCTTAAATATTTCATATCCCTAACCAAATCGATATTGGATAGAATCTGATTGAATCTGCAATTAATCGATTCCGGATGTCATGACTATTTGAATAACTTCCAATGTTGTGGTTTTGTGTCATTTGGATACGTTGTATTTGAACCTCTAGTTTGTTTTCAGGGACAGAAAAAGTGCTTCCATGTTAAAAGTGAAAGTGTAGCATTGTGACACTCGGCTGTTTCAACTGGGCAGAAGTCTGAGACTTCTCACCCTATGCAAACGTTGTTTTTGGACACATACTTATCCCATATTTTAGACAATAATTGATATAAATGTACTTTGAGAATGTATAATTCCTAAACTAAACTAAATAATCAGACAAACATTGTAAGGTGAGTCCAAAATATTGACCCTTCATCCTCAGTGAAGCTGTCCTGTCTGCAGGACTTCATGTTGTACCTCCTATTGGATGAAGATTTCTGCTTGAAACAACAAAATATATAACGTATAAAAGCACTTGCATTTGAACGAGTTCAAACTGTTATTTTACTATTGTTATCCATGTTTTCTAGGAATGGCCTCTGCTACTTCCTGGTCTGAAGAGGACTTCTCCTGTTCCATCTGTCTGGATGTGTTCAACAGCCCAGTCTCCACACCATGTGGACACAACTTCTGCAGAACCTGTATTTCAACGTTCTGGGATGACCAAGTCCAGTACAAATGTCCCGTTTGCAACGAGCTGTCCCACACAAGACCTGATTTACGGGTAAATACCTTCATATCAGGGATGGTTGATCGGTTTAGAAGTTCTGTACGAGTCAAAGAGCAGCCTTGTGTTGAACCAGGAGAAGTTCCCTGTGACGTCTGTACTGGGACCCAGCTGAAGGCGGAGAAGTCCTGCCTAATGTGTTTTACCTCTTACTGCCACACCCACCTGGAGCCTCATCAGAGAGTCGCAAGCCTGAAGAAACATCGGCTGGTCGAGCCTATGGACCGTCTGGAGGACAGGATGTGTAAGAAACACGACCGACTCCTGGAGCTCTTCTGCCAGACTGAACAGGTGTGTGTGTGTCTGTTGTGCACAGTGACGGACCACAAGTCCCATCCTGTTGTACCTCTAAAGGAGGAATATGAAGTGAAGACGGCCCAGCTGGGGAAGATAGAGGCTGAAGTTCAGCAGATGATCCAGGAGAGACAACGAAAGATTAAGGACATCAGAGACACAATGGGACGTAGCAAAGCAGACGCAGACAAAGAGATAGCCGATGGTGTGCAGGTCTTCACTGCTCTAAAGCGCTCTGTTGAAAAGTGCCAGGATGATCACAACCAAACGGTTAAAGAGAAACTGAAATCCACAGAGACAGAAGCTGAAGGCCTCATCAAAGAGCTGGAGCAGGAGATAGAAGATCTGACCAATAGAAGATCAGAGGTGAAGCAGCTCTCACACACTGAAGACCACCTCCACCTCCTCCAGACCTTCAGATCCCTGAAGGATCCTCCACCCACCAGGGACTGGACGACGGTGGAGGTCCGTCCTCCGTCATACGTAGGGACCTTGAGGAGAGCCCTGGATCAGCTGGAGGAGACACTGAACATGGAGATGGGGAAGGTGCCTGTCCCTAAACCAGATGTAAAGAAGTGTAAGTGTTTGTTTAGTTTGATTCATCTTAGGGTTGTCCAATGATCCAGAATGTCTCCGGTATGATACTGTGCCACACCGCCCATACCGCTGTTCGGTCATATTCTTTTTGAAGAGCAATTGAACCCAAAATTGATGCCATTTTATCACTGTTACTAAAACAAGACCAATCATCTCGAGAACATGAATGAAATCCTACGTTTTTTGTCTCCCCAAAACACGATGTGATCGTTCCACTCTGCTCTGAACACAGGTGGTGTTCTTGAACACCATGTTCTTGAATGTCTTCCCAATCAGGGTCTTCATATTGAACCTCTTCTTGGCTTTCCTCTGCTTGTAGCCTCACCAGTCTCTCCCCCTACTAACCTCGTGAGGAGATCCCAGGATCAGCTGGAGGAGACACTGAACATGGAGCTGGAGAAGCTGGCTGACCTGAGATCAGCTCTAAACAAGTGTAAGTATCTGATTAGTTTGATTTAGGGCTGTCAAATGTACATTCAATATTCTTAAAATAGAAAGATTTGTTTTACAGAACAAAATGAAACATGTAAAATGTTTTTCCCTGAAGACAATGTTGTGAGTGCTGCAGTGTAAAGTGAGGTTGAAAACATGATAAAGCTACATAGCTTAAAGGGACACTGTGTAGGAATTACTCCCATCTCGTGGTAAAATGATATAGTGCATTCAAACGAACAGTGCTCGCTTTTTAAAATGGACGTTGCAACCTGGTTGCAACTACGGTAGGCGGTATGTGCCAAGAAGCTATGACAACCTGTCCCATTCTTTCGGGTGATGATGAGGTACGCTATTTCAAACAAACTTCAAACTGCATTGAACCATTAGTGTGAGCATGTATGAGTAATTACTCCTTGAGCAAGATAGTGAATTATGTTGCCATGTTTATGATGGTTTTTATTGGTAACATTACTATGTCGTAGTCTAACCTATAGCATCAGTTAACAACTTGACACACAACAAACACACATTTTTTTACTGGTGCTTATATAACGCATGAACTATGTAATAATAATTGGTAGTAATTAATTAATAAGTAGTGATACATTCCTTATTTGTTTATTTTTACGATGTGCGTGCATTGTGAGATCATCATCATTACGTGATTGAAGGGTAGGGAGAGGACAGAGAGGCAGTGGATCGGTGGGAGGTAGTAGGCAAGAAATACAACCCTTATTCAATCAAACAGAGCCTATGCTGCTATCCACCAACGAGGCTGTTTAAGCTTTTAACTATACGTGTTCTACTGTTAATAATAATAATAATAATAATTCATGAAATTTATATAGCGCTTTTCAGTGACCCAAAGACGCTTACATTGTGGAAGACGTAAAAAATACGAAAAGGGTGATGACAGTCAGGGGGACATGGGCAGGGGCAGGGATGAAGGTGGTCATGGGTAGGGGAGGTCGTAGGCTTGGGAAAAGAGAGAGGTTTTTAGAGTGGATTTGAATGTGGGAAGTGAGGGAGAGTCGCGGACAGGTTGGGGAAGAGAGTTCCATAGTCGGGGGGCTGCCCTGGAGAAGGCTCTGTCACCGAATGTTCTCAGTTTGGAGGGTGGTACGGTTAGAGTGAGAGTGGAGGAGGATCGGAGGGCTCTGGAGGGGCGATGCGGAATGAGGAGGTCAGACAGGTAGGGCGGGGCCAGGTGGTGGAGAGCTTTGAAAGTCAGCAGGAGTATTTTGAAACTGATACGTTGTTTGATGGGGAGCCAGTGGAGAGTGTGGAGAACGGGAGTGATGTGCTCACGGGACCGATCAGCAGCAGGGGGGGAGAGGCAGTGTCTGATTTTGGCAATGCGGCGGAGGTGAAAGTAGGAGGTCTTGACAACAGAGCTGACATGGGGATCGAAGGAGAGGGTGGGGTCCAGGATAACACCAAGATTGCGTGCCAGGGGGGAGGGAGTGATGGTCGAGGCGTCGATGGTGAGTGAGATGGGTCCAGTTCTATTGAGAGTGGATTTGGTGCCTATGAGGAGGAGCTCTGTTTTGTCGCTGTTAAGTTTGAGAAAGTTGTGGGTCAGCCATGTTTTTATTGTAGAGATGCAGGTTTCGATGTGGGTGAGGGGAGGGTTTTGGGTGGTTTTGGTACAGATGTAGATCTGAGTGTCATCTGCGTAACAGTGGAAGTCGAGATTGAGTTTGCGGATGACCAAGGGGGAAGAGGTAGCAGATGAAAAGAAGGGGGCCGAGGACTGAGCCCTGAGGGACCCCCTGTGGTACAGGAGAGAGGGTGGACGTGTGGCCAGAGAGGGAGACGAACTGTTGCCTGTCGGTGAGGTAGGAGGTGAGCCAGTCGAGTGCGGTGCCCTCAACACCCTGTTGGCGCAGCCTTTTGAGGAGGATGGAATGGTGTACAGTATCAAAGGCTGCGCTGAGGTCTAGTAAAAGCAGGATGTTGAGGGCACCGCAGTCTGCAGTGGTGAGGAGATTGTTGATGACTTTGACAAGGGCAGTTTCGGTGCTGTGAAGCGGGCGGAAGCCAGACTGGAGGGGTTCATAGAGGTTGTTTGACTGGAGGGGTTGATAGAGGTTGTTTGACTGGAGGGGTTGATAGAGGTTGTTTGACTGGAGGGGTTCATAGAGGTTGTTTGACTGGAGGGGTTCATAGAGGTTGTTTGACTGGAGGTGGGTGTGGAGTTGGGCGGCGACAATGCCTTCCAGAGTTTTGGAGAGGAACGGCAGGTTGGAGATGGGGCGGTAGTTGGAGAGGTTGGCTGGATCAAGGGTGGACTTTTTGAGGATGGGGTGATGGAGGCAAGTTTGTAGACAGAGGGAACATGACCAAGGGATAGGGACTGATTGAATAGGGTGGTGAGGTGGGGGATGAGGACAGGGAGGCAAGCCTTGGTTAGAGTCGTTGGGAGGGGGTCGAGAGAGCAGGTGGTTGTCTTGGACGCAGTGATGATGTCCAAAATGTGGGAGGAGTCAACAGGGGAGCAGGCAGTGAAAGAAGGGAAGGGTGGGTGGTCAGGGAGGGGGGGGGGACAGGAATGGTGCGGGTGGAGGAGTTACTAACGGCGGCAGTCAGGGAGCTGTTGATTTGGGAGATTTTATGGTTAAAGGCGAGGAGGAAAGAGTAACAGAGGTCAGGTGAGGAGGGTGGATTAATGTCCGGCGGCTGGAGCAGTTTGTTGACGGTGGAGAACAGGATGCGGGGGTTCCGGTTGGTGCTGTTGATGAGGGTGGAGAAGTGGGCGGATTTAGCAGCATGGAGAGCGACATGGTAGGAGGAGATGTGATGTTTGTAGGCTTCGGCGTGAACGGTGAGGCGGGTTCGCTTGCATAACCGCTCGAGTTGGCGGCCAGTCTGTTTCATGGTGCAGAGTTCCGGGGTGTAACAGGGGGCGGAGTTAGTGAATGAGACAGAGGAAGTCTTCCAGGGGGAAAGGGAGTCAAGGGAGTCAGAAAGGATGGAGTTGAGCATGATGGCATAGTCGTCAGGGGAAGAGGGGGCAGAGTCAGGGGGGAAGGCAGAGGACATGAGCTGGGAGAGTGAGAGTGGGTTGACTGATTTGATGTTGCGGTAGGAAATGGAGCGCTTTTTGGGATTATGGGGTGAGGGTAGAGGAGCGGAGAAGAGGATGCAGAGATGATCAGAGAGCGGGAAGGGGAGAGGATGGGGGTTAGATACGGGTAGGGAGGTGGAGCAGACTATGTGGAGGATATGGCCTTTGGTATGGGTGGGGAAGTCAGTGGCCGTGTCCCAATTCAGGGGTTGCATCCTTCGAAGGACGCATTTGAAGACCGCATACGTCACAGCGGTGACGTCAAGTGCTGTCCCATTTCGAAGGCTCCTTCGAATGCGGCCGAGATATGCAGCCTTCGTTTCCCGGATTTGAAGGACGCATCGGATGCATCCTTCACGGCCCAACGTATCCCAACATTCATTGCGCGTTGGATATTTTTTCAGAAATGGCGCGGAGAGAGCAGAAGCAGCAGCTGCAGCGAATACATATTTAATGACAAAACTTTTTTAAAAATATAAAAGTAAGGTTGGGACCATTTTAAATAGGTAACTTTATTGTCAAAGTTCAATGACATTAACGCTAGACATATAACGTTAAACTAATTAACGTTAAGCCAACGTCCTCTCTTCCTCTTCACCCGGCGGTGAATCTTCTCCCACTCCTCCAATAAAATATAAAACATAACCAATACAATTATGATTTCTGGCTCCATATTTCTCCTCCGCTGTCCGGTTTGAACGGCAGCTGTCAGGGTTGCTAGGAGACAGGAGCGGCGCGTGGTCACGCAAGGTAAAGGACGTTAACGGCTGGTTACGCAATCCGGAAATGCTCCGTAGGCTAGACCGTCCCATTCCACAACGCTCGTTCGGCCTTCGATGCAGCCTTCGCGGTCTACGAAGGATGCAACCCCTGAATTGGGACACGGCCAGTGTGTTTGGTGAGGTGGAAACAGTCGAGAAGGGAGAGGAAGTCAGATGTCAGTGGGGCGGTCGGCTTGTCCGTGTGGATGTTGAAGTCACCGGTAAGTAGGAGGCGGGAAGAGAGAGAGGACGCAATGGTGAGGAGTTCAGACAGTTCAGAGAGAAAAGATGGGTGTTGCTGCAGAGGACGGTAGATTAGAACAGTGGTGATGGAGTTGGGGAGGGAGAAGGCAAGGTGTTCAAAGGATGAGATAGATGGGAGGTTGAGGTTCAGTTCAGTGATGGACAGGGATTGTTTATGAAGAACGCCAACGCCTCCCCCTCGGCCAGAGAGGCGGGGTTTGGCAATGTAACTGTAATTGGAAGGAGTGGCTTGATTGAGAGCGTAGAAGTCCAGGGGCTGTTGCCATGTTTCACAGAGGAGGAGCAGATCCATGTTATTGTCCAGTAGCAGTTCAGATATAACGGCTGATTTGTTGGAGAGGGAGCGACAGTTCAGCAGTGCGAGGGAGATGGATGGGGGGCAGGGGAGGGGGAACGGAGGTTAGTGAGGTTGGCAGTACGCAGGTGGGGGTGATGGGGGGGCGAGAGTTAGTCCAGAGTGAGGGGATGGGTGAGCCATGGGGGAGGTGTTGGTTGCGAGAGGGGCCAGAACCTGGATGGATGTAGCGGCGTCGGCGGAGGATTCCGGCTGTGCTGGCTGCAGGGGCAGCAGCAGCAGAGAGACGATGGTTATTGTTGAGGCGGTGAAGGTCAGCGGCGGTGTAGCTGAGTGGGCCAGAAGTTGGTGGAGTAGAGGAGAGAGTCCTAAGAGTCTGGAGTAGCAGGAGTGATAATCCAAGGTGGAGACGAGACATGACGGCGGATGAAAGAAGGCCGGGTAGTATATTGGTGGTGGCTAGTAGCTGATTGGCTAGAAGCAGGGAGGCAGTGAGTTGTGTGTTGTTGTGTACGACTTGCGTGGATTTCTGACTAAAACTTTGCGGACGCCAAAATCTGGAAAGCTGATGCTCACAAAAAAATCTGGATGTATCAATCCTTGCGTAAGCACGATTTCACACAGATTCTCTTTGTACATCCCAATTAACGTGAAATTGAGCGCACATGCACGAGCCCGTCTCTCCACCCATTTCCATCTCCACCCATCTCCTCCCTCATTTAATATGCTAATTCGTATAAATAAACCTGCAGTAGTGCGCTCGTTAGGAGAAAGGAGAAAATGGAGAAAGGAAGAAAAAATAACTTTAGGGAATGCGAGGTGGAGGTGCTGATTTCGGAGGTAGAGGCCAGAAATAAGATCTTGTTTGGCTCTCTTTCCTCCGGAATCAGCACCAAAAGCAAAAAACTGGCGTGGGAAAACGTTGCCGGGTCGATCAATGAGGTTGGGGCCGAAAGCCGAACTGTGGCTGACATTTAAAAAAGTGGTCGGACAACGTCCACTATTGTAGTCCACTATTGTAGTCCACTATTGTAGTCCATTGTTGTAGTCCATGAGGGAGAGAGAGAGGCCGTTTCTCAATTTGCGTTCTCGTCTGTACTTGTGTACTTTGCGTTCTCGTGAAACGTCATCAGTCGTAGCCCAAGTACTGTTCCAATTCCAAGTACGCATCAAGTCAAGTACAGTCGTAAAACCCGTGTGTGTTCTCCATGCGTTCTTAAACTGGCCGTTCCACCGAGGACGCATCGGAGGTGACTTGTGTGGACTTGGACCGTTAAATATCCCAGGATGCATTTCACATTACCATGTTTTAAAATATTAGTATGTAAGCTATAATAATAGGCTATATATAGGAACATTTGACATATATAACAAAAATGTAGGCCTATTCATTCAAAATATTGACATACTATTTTAAAATTAAAGAGGCTGGGGTTTTGTTTAATATAATTTGTTTTTATTGTATAAGTCGCTGACCCAACACAACGGCAACGAAAATCTTGGTCGGATCCATCCGATCGTGTGTGTGTGTGTGTGTGTGTGTGTGTGTGTGTGTGTGTGTGTGTGTGTGTGTGTGTGTGTGTGTGTGTGTGTGTGTGTGTGTGTGTGTGTTCTAATCTGTGTCATTTCTCGCTCATTCGTTATTATTATTATATCAATAGTCTACTCTCCAACTACATAGCCAGTTAGGCACGCGCATCTGTACCCTACATATAAAAAGTTGTGTGAATAGCTTATACACACGATAAGCATATCTTTTCATTTATATTCATTCAAAATATTGACATACTATTTTAAAATGAAAGAGGCTGGGGTTTAGTTTTATATCATTAGTTTAAATTGTTCAGTAGTGTATGCCTACATGAGGCCGTAAAGCAGTTAACAGAGCTGAGGTGGTGACGTCACAGGTGCGTACTCGCGTCCTCGGAAGTCTGTACTTGGAAGTCTGGACTTGCCAAGTACGCACTTCCAAGTCCGCGAGTCCGTAGTTTGCGTACTTGGTATTGAGAAACGGCCAGAGACTAACAAAGACCACACTACCCTCCACCACGTGACTTTAACCAGACTCCTCCAGAGTGCTGTGATGTCCACTGATTGCTCAACGAGCAACAGCTGAGGCAAACGGCTAGAGTGAGACCAACTGAAAACTAATCTGAAGTGAAACTAAAACTGTGATTCTGAAAAAAGTATGAATTATATCGAAATTCTGATCAAATATTATTGAAGATACAAATGTGTAGATTTGTTTAATAGTTTGAATGATGGTAAACGGTTGAATTTTGACCAAGTTATGATGTCTTAAGTGGATGAAGAGGATGAAACATGAATCGTGTGTGTGTGTGTGTGTGTGTGTGTGTGTGTGTGTGTGTGTGTGTGTGTGTGTGTGTGTGTGTGTGTGTGTGTGTGTGTGTGTGTGTGTGTGTGTGTGTGTGTGTGTGTGTGTGTGTGTGTGTGTGTGTGTGTGTGTGTGTGTGTGTGTGTGTGTGTGTGTGTGTGTGTGTGTGTGTGTGGAGAATGCCGGAGCTATTGCGTGTGTAGAAGAAGAAGAAAAGTAAGAAAGTATGTAGACTATAGCTTAAATATTACAGAGGATTAATCAGCTCATCATGATGAACGTTTTGATGTATAATATGTGTATGTTGTGTAAATACTGCGGGAGTAGATTCAGTGTATACATTTTTCATTGTTTTGACTGGGACAACCACTCACACACACATGGGATTTACATTTACGTTTAACTTAAAACATCTTATAAACAATATGCACTACTATTTCTAAAGCTATAGCACACTAGTCCACTATAGTAGCTATCATCTGATATGATTTAGTCTTTCTATGTAAATTTTTGTAGAGAAGATGAACGTGAAACAGGAAGAACAGTACTAGTGATGATGATGATGATGATGATGAAGATGAAGATGCAGAAGGGTTCAGTAGCTCATCATGTCTTGTTCTCCGTCAGATGCCTGTGAACTCACACTGGACCCAAACACAGCCCACAGAGAACTCTCTCTGTCTGAGGACAACAGAAAGGTGACGCTGGTCAGAGAGGACCAGTCGTATCCGGATCACCCAGAGAGATTTGACTCCCAGTACCAGGTGTTGTGTAGAGAGGCTCTGACTGGCCGCTGTTACTGGGAGGTAGAGTGGGAAGGAGAGGTTTCTATAGCAGTGACATACAGAGGAATCACAAGGAGAGGAGGGGGTTATGACAGCAGGCTTGGAGAGAACAACGAGTCCTGGAGGCTTGTTTGTTATGATGGTGGGTACTCTGCCCAGTACAACGGTAGAGAGACAGCCATACGTCTCCCCCCCGCTGGCTCTACCAGAGTAGGAGTGTATCTGGACCGGCCTGCTGGCACTCTGTCCTTCTACAGAGTGTCCCCAGGTGGAGGAGGGTCCTCAGACACACTGACACACATCCACACCTTCAGGACCTCCTTCACCCAGGAGGACCTCCTCCCTGGGTTTGGGGTATGGGAGGACTCAGCGTCTCTGTGTGAGTTATAGTCTCTCTCTCTCTCTCTCTCTCTCTCTCTCTCTGTGTCCCGTCCCGTTCGGGCCCCGTTTACGTTATGTTTGCGTCAGCGTCAGTTATAGTATGTATAGTTATAGTCTGGGACGGGCGCACACACACACACACACACACACACACACACACACACACACACACACACACACACACACACACACACACACACACACACACTGCTTTTGCGTCAGTGTCTCTAGGGCAGTTATAGTCTCTCACTCTCTCTCTTTTACTCTGTCTCTCTTTTTTTCTCCCTCGGTCTCTTTCTCTCACATCTTTCCCTCCCCCCCGTCTCCCCCTCCTCCCCCCGTCTCCCTCTCCCCCTCCTCCCCCCGTCTCCCCCTCCTCTCCCCCTCCTCTCCCCCTCCTCCCCCCATCTCCATCCCCCTCTCCCACTCCTCCTCGTCTCCCTCCCCCCTCCCCCTCCTCCCCCCCGTCTCCCTCTCCTCCTCCCCCCCGTCTCTCCCTCCCCCCCATCTCCCCCTTCTCCTCCCCCCCGTCTCCCTCTCTCCCTCCCCCCCGTCTCCCTCTCCCCCTCCCCCCCGTCTCCCCCTCCCTCTCCTTTTTATGGGGCTTCCTAAAAGTTGATGATGATGAATCATGAAAGGAAGAGACTTTAAGGATCTCCCATAGGGTTCGCTAAGCAGCTTTTATTAAGATCTCATTTTTAATTTGAAATGTATATTAAATACCTATTGATGGTAAATCACATGTTTTTTTATGCAACTATATATTTGTAATTTTCAGACATAAACATGTTTGTTCTATGGACTATGATATCATCATTGTTGTCCTAATCAGATTTTATATTTCATTCATAATAACCAAGAGGTCTATGGGATAATGTTGCATGTTGTAAATGACTTTAAACTGAATCTTGATTCCTTTTGTTCTGTTGGGAACCAAACGGCCGCAGAACATGTTCAGTTATTAAAGATACGTGCACACCTGTTTATGATTAGTAAAGTCTGCAGCTTCTATTGTTTCAGTCCTTGTGTTTATTGTGTACATGTAAGGGACCATTTTTCTGTTGTATTTGTTCATGAAGCATAATGATAATAAACAACTCAGTGGATCAACTGAATGTTCTCGTGTGTTCAGCCCATCATCATTCTCCTTTTATTACTAAATAATGTTACATAAGAGCCTTAAGAATAATAATATATTAATCAGAAAAGATAAATAAAACAACAAATGTTTTAGTCTCTCTCTGCCCCCCCCCACCTCACCACGGTAACACCCCCCCCCCACCACGGTAACACCCACCCCCCCCCCCCCCCCCCACCACGGTAACACCCCCCCCCCTTACCACGGTAACCCCCCCCCACCACGTTAACACCCCCCCCCCCTTACCACGGTAACCCCCCCCCACCACGTTAACACCCCCCCCCCCCACCACGGTAACCCCCCCCCACCACGTTAACACCCCCCCCCCCCACCACGGTAACCCCCCCCCTAACCACGTTAACACCCCCCCCCATCATTCCCACCCCCCCTGAGTGCAGGACCACCTTGGCTGTTCTACCGTCTGCTTAAGGTCGGTAAAGTGTTCTTATGATGCTCCTGCCGCTGTGCAGGCTCTCTTTGGTCATGATTATAATATTTATATTGTGGAGCCCACGGGTTCATTTAGTAAGTTACGTTTCTTGTTTGTGTCACAGATCTGGTAGTGCGCCATGCAGCCAAGCAGGATCAGCACCTTGGAGAGTTCTATTTATTTTGGTTTTGGAGTGCGGCCTTCACTGAGTCAATGTGTGTGTGTGTGTTCTTCAACTTGAAGTTATTTATTGTCACGTTCAGTAAAAGTTCTTTATTTTTACATTAAGTTCAAATTGTTACGTTAGGCTGTTAGGCTGTCAATAACGCGTCCCGTTATTGTTACGTTAGGCTTTAGTCCGGCGTCAATAATAAATGGTCTTGATCATAAATAAACCTCCATTCCGTGTGTGTGTGATCTGTCCGTTGCTGAATAAGGTTCTATAGCTGCTTTGGCATGTTGGTGGTCAACATGTCTGTAGTGTAAAACGTTCTAAAACTGGTGTCAAATGTTGCTGGCCGTATTACTACGTAAACCATGAATGTTGCGCATCATTTATTATGACGTCATTATATATACTTTCTCTCAGCAACCCCAACTCAAACTGACTTCCCGCGTCCCTGACAACTGCCTCAATAATCAAGGAGAAGAAGAAGAAGACTCCCTTTGTGTGTCTTTGTGTTCCTTCAATATGTGTTGTATACGTTTGGGTGAACACAGATCTCCTCACACTCCTCTTTTCAAAACAAGGGTCCATTTTGTTAGCAGTGAGGCGCGTAGGAGGACGGTCTGACGGAGCCTCAGGGGCCGTCTGGCTCCAGGACGCCTACGGGTTAGACAGGGGACACCTGGCATCCAACCCACAACCTTTAGAGCAGGCAGTCACACACCCCCCAGACCACTGGACTGTTGTGGTGTCTGTGTGTCTCTGACCTCCACCCCCTCCACCCTCAGGGTCTGTCAGGGCACCCCCAGCCCCGCTGCAGGGGGGCTCTGCTGGGGGCCGTCTACCGGAGCGACCGGCTGGAGGTGGACCTCCTGAACGCTGACATCACCGCGCACACGCACGCCGCCAGCACCCAGAGCAAGGTGCTGGAGGACGGGTGGTCGGTGGGTTATAGACGGTGGTAGGTGGGTTATAGACGGTGGTAGGTGGGTTATAGACGGTGGTAGGTGGGTTATAGACGGTGGTAGGTGGGTTATAGACGGTGGTCGGTGGGTTATAGACGGTGGTAGGTGGGTTATAGACGGTGGTAGGTGGGTTATAGACGGTGGTAGGTGGGTTATAGACGGTGGTAGGTGGGTTATAGACGGTGGTAGGTGGGTTATAGACGGTGGTAGGTGGGTTATAGACGGGTGGTAGGTGGGTTATAGACGGGTGGTAGGTGGGTTATAGACGGTGGTAGGTGGGTTATAGACGGTGGTAGGTGGGTTATAGACGGTGGTAGGTGGG